>NC_134704.1:49211754-49256754 GCF_043290135.1 Rhipicephalus microplus | reverse complement strand
CTAGCAATCTTGAAGCATGTCTATACACCTTTTCACAGAAGGCAAAAAAAAACAAAACACCGCAATGATGGGCTGTGCGCGGGAGTACAAAGGCCAAGGACGCAGCCTTGTCAGTGCATTTTTGAGGGGTCACGCGAGACGGCGCAACTTAAAGAGAACTATGACGGTGCCCAGAGAGGCGTTTTCGAAAAGGTCTATATCCATTAGAGGGAACATTGCTATAGAAAAAAAAAAAACAGGTATGTAAGGCATGCACACGATAGGTATTGTCTGCCCTCCTTTTCTAGATGGAGGAAAATGATTCCAAATTTAATAATGGTTATTCTTTTTACTAAACAACACTCGTGGAAAAAAAGGAAATGTGACACTTGAAAACATCTATTTAAGAAATATTTCGTTCGGTAATTCCCCGCCACACTAATTCGTCCCAAAGCGCCTTCACCAGCGGGGCTCCTTGCTCCTAGGCTGCCAGCGTAGCGGCGTTTTGTGTGAGTGTGTGATTTATCACCGTCAAGGCGGAACAGAAAATAGCTCCTTTTTTCCTCGCCACACCCGCCGCGATAAGATCAATCATGATTCTGCGCAAGGCAGCGATCTTTCAAGCTTGTCTCGTTACTGCTACTCCGATGCCCGTTTTTATATATAAAAGTAAAACGCACAAATCTTTTGGCAGGCTGTGACAGTACCGGAAACAATGTTACCGGAAGCGAAATTACTTTCACTGTCGTCAGGCTGGATGGTGACATTATTTCATTGCGAGCGAGAAAAGACAGAAAGATAGAGCAAAAAAAAAACAAAAATAAAACGAGGAAGCAACAGTGGGCTTACCTGTAGCGACATATGGAAGAACGGGTGAATCGGGTTTTTAATTCGCGCTCTAGATAAACTTTTTTTAATGCAGAAGTTAGACAGGACGGTTCGAAGCGACAGTCGGAAATCGGAGTCGACGTTCCGAAATTAGGTCGCACGCGACACGCGGCATTAAAAAATTCATTTCCCGAATGGTACCTTCTAGCACTACTTTCCTGTCGGGGGAATGTAGCCACACCACACGCGATCGAAATAAAAACGTAAAAAACAAACACCAGAACGGTGATCGAAATGGGGAACTCGCATCGTACATTTCGATTCGGCGGCCACTTTTAAAAATTACCGCCCCCCCCCCCCCCACACACATTTTTTCTCACCAAATTGTCGGATGAGTTTATACTCGGAGACCGTTGACCGAGACGAAATGTATTTCATAAAGCGATAGACAGTTAGTAATGCAGTTCTAATTGGTTCGTTGCCGTGAAAGTAAAAAAAAAGCGCGACCTTCGTTTTCTGCCCCGCTCTCATTTTCACGAGTAAGGCAGCAGTGAAACAGGGCACAGACACTGACCTACCACAGACACTACACACACGCACAGACACTGACCGTACGGATGCGAGCGTATTGGGAAGGAAAGGGAGGTGAAAAGGTACACCCAGACATCATCGCACGCATTGCGAGAGGGAGGGCTAGAGAGAGAGTGAGAGTCAGCGCGGACGTGCAGTGTGCTTAGCATCAGTACACACACACACACACACACACACACACACATATATATATATATATATATATATATATATATATATATATATATATATATATATATATATATATATATATATATATATATATATATATATATATATATATATATATATATATATATTGTGAGACGACGTCAGGTACGAAGGAGCGACCGTTTTATTGTCAACCCAGACGCGCGAGCCAGCAACCGAACAAGCAGCGAGCCGCTACGATGATGATGATCACGGTGCTTTGTATGCGCAGGTGAAAGTGAAAATGATAAGCAACACAATCAGCGCTCACAATATATATATATATATATATATATATATATATAAATACGCACACACACGCGCGCGCGCACACATACACGCGCACACACACAAGCAGATAACGTGCTTTTGTATCGTCGTTTTCATTGAATAATTTCAAGTTTCACGTTGATCAACGCATTAGATGTACCAAGCGTTCGAACTAATGTAGCGAACAGTATTGGGGCTCAGTTTACTTCGATATACGGTTTATTTCTGAAATTTTGTGAGGAAGTCGTTAAGTTAACACATTAGACAACGTTCAACAAAACGAACGCTCGTATCGATAGAAAAATTTTGTTCTGGTAAAGCAAACTACGGACAGGTACGTACTGAATAATTTGTACTCCATGTAGATTGTGAAACAAAACCATAAAGTAGCCATTTAGTATGAAAAGTATGCCAGCAATATATAGAGTATGTAAATATGCATCATTATACTATCTTTTCTACACTGCTGATATTCATCGAGAAAAGATGGTGGTCATTCCACAGGCTGTAGTGTTTCTTTAAAATCGGATGGTTTCATGTCGTATACGATTTCTGTCGATTACAGTTTCATCCGAATATTCCTACTTCACCATCTACATCAGTTGATTCGTGCGCCAATCACTACACGAAAAAAAAAATTTCCCCGCCGTTCTGGATACTGCCACTCGAACCCTCCCACTTTAGTTTATACATTAGCGCTTGCTGTAATAACGAAAACAAGAGAAACGCACGGTAAATAATGCCGCTGGCTCAACAGAACGGGTACCGGTAGAGCACTCGCGAATTCCGCGGCGCGTTTCGCGAAGGGCTGACAGCGCCACGAACACATGACGAATTCGGAAAGGCTAAAAGGAAAAGAAAGAGCAACTGTAAAGTGCTCATCCGGAAGCCCTTGAAAGGCAGCTGTCAACATCAACAGGCCATTGAGCCGTCGTCGCTGCGCGTCATGGCCGTCACCGAGTGCGTTCACTATCGCGAAGCTGGTTCGAGCAATGAGCGCGGAGAATAAGTGGGAAGAGGGACGCTGAACGAGTCAGCGTTAAGTGGGAGAGCGTGGACAAGGGGAGGACAAGCGAGTGAGGGCTGGCAGAGAAAACTTGTCACTCCCCTCATTAACAGCGACTCGATGGAGGGGAGACGCGCCTATCAGAGCGTCGCGAGTGAAGCGAGAGATGAGGTAAAAGCATAATATTATGAAAAAAGAAGGCTGGGCGGGAGTGCATTCTAGCGAGGAATGGCACGAGCCTTGACTGTAAGGCCCCGGTGGATGTGGCGACAAGCTAGGCGACATGAGACAGTGCTGCGAAGAACTTGCGTTAAAAAAAAAAAAACATGAACTGAACGAAGAGGCAAGTCATCAACGTCAATCTTGAACACATCGCTGTCATCTTTCAAAAGGTATTGCTTGTAATTGAGGGGGAGGGTTCTGAGTGGAGTGAGGTCTATGAATATGCAAGTATCCTTCAAATAGAGCATCGCTTACTAGCTGTCATGCGCAAAATATGCAGCAAACCTAGCAGCAGATTAAGCTCTGCGAAGCGATCAGTTCGGAGCGACGCGCAGTGGTGGATTTCGCTTTTAGCTGTACATGCTGAGAAGAAAAGAAGAAAACGAGGGAGAGAATATGCATTAAATAAAGAGCCTGTATTTCTAAGGTAATCTGTAATCTTTCGATTATGTAACCTTCATTCTTCTAAAACTGCATATTATTTTATAAAATCACCTAAATATCGGTGAATCCCCCCCAAGGGGTATGTGCCGAGGGCAATAGGAGAACGAGAAAAAGAACAGAGGCAGGGGTGTTAACCATTTCGGCATATTCGGTACGATATCCCGCACAGAAGATAGCGACAGGTGAGATTGAAAGAAGAGTAAAGAGAAAGAGAGAGAGAGTGGAGGACACACACACGACGTCAATGCGCAGAGCGGCAGTCTTGTGCGGTACGCGACATCATTACGAGCTCACGGCCATTCGTGCAAGTCTGTTTGTTCTTAAATTTGTTTGAATACCCCGGGCCCGTATTTACAAACACTCCCCACTCGACACTCCTCTTCAGGGAATCCTTGAGACTTTTAGCGATGCAGAAATCACAACGCGAAACAGACCGCAAGGATACCTTCGGGTCGAGTTTCGGGTCGAGGAGCGTTTCTGAATACAGGCCTCGGTTGTCTCACTTAACCTGCAGGGAAACTATTGCAAACGCGAAAGACCCTTCGAGGTAGCGTGAGCTAGCATCGCTTCTTGGTTAATGTTCCTTCGCACGCACATACCCCCCCCCCCCCCCATTTCCACACATTTCCTCGCCAGATTTCGTGTACCGCGTGGCTGTCAAGACAGCACTGCCGCCAAGCAGACTGCTAACAATCCCGGGAAAAGCCACAGGCAATTCATTGAGTTTTCAAATAGAAGCGCAACGATATTGCTGATTCATTCGACCTTAACAGGCTTGAGCCATTTTGTTCATTCTTTCTGATTTACTGATTTGTCAAAAATGCGCACAATGTGAAGAAATGGAAGAACCTTGCTCTTCGAGTCTACAGAAATGGAAACCTACAACTTTCTCACTGCTTAGCATCGAGCCTTTGATACAAAGAGTATAGAGTGCAAAGTTTTAGTACAGCAACCACGTGATGTCACGCACATAAGTACGCAAAAAAGAGAACAGACAGGAGCGGGCTTGTAAACAAACCCCCAAAAACTGCCGTGACAAGTGAAGCGCTAAAGCACATGGTTGGGGGGCGATGTACTAATACACCGGCCGTTCAATGAAGCACGACGACCGTGCAACCATCATGGAAAGACGGTTGACAAGAGGAATTGACGAAGAAGAAATGCCAGGACGAAACAAACAAACAAAATGTATGACGAGGGCGAAAAGATGAATAGAAAATAAAGTCGAGCGTCCAACGAGCAAACCGAAGGCACGGCACCATTACAGTAATTGGACACGTGACAGATGAAAACGGCCCGATGATCGTCCCGGCCATCCGCGTCACGCTCAGTGACAGCTCCGCGCGCGGAAACGATGCACGCGTGTGCGCCTCCTGGCGGCATCGGACTCGGCGAGCCGTGGCGCCCCGTCGAAGGGTTCGACATGAAACCGACGAGCAGTATGACGTGGTTGTCGGTGACGACGTCCACTCTGTCTTCGCAACAAACTTTTGGTTCTGCGGAAGTGTTTCTTATTTTTTTTTCGAGGCCCTGTCGATATCTATGTTCAGACACAATTTTTTTTTTACGTTTATCTTTTCTTCGCATCGTAGAACATAGCGTACTGAATGTCATCCTCTCCCTGTTTTCACACACTTCATGCTTATGGGATAATAATAATTACCGGATTTCAAAGCCCCAAAACGTCTATATGATCATGAGGGACGCCGTAGTGGAGGGCTACAGAAATTTCGACCATCCGGGGTTCTCTAGTGTGCACATAAGTCTAAGCACACGGGACTCAAGCATTTACGCCACCATCAAAAATGCGGTCACCGCAGACGGGATTCGATCCCGTGAACTGTGGGTCAGCAGCCGAGTGCCTTAGCCACTGGACCACCATGGCGGGTTCCCGCTTATGAGAAACACCGAGCCATAGTCTTCCAAAAGTTGAATACGTAAGTTAACAGGCGCAGGAATTGAATTAAGTTTTATCCTTATTAACTAATTCAAGAAGCCCTTTTCCACCGTATCATCCCAGAATGAAGCGAATTGCCTTAAAGTGTGCTGAAGTGCCCAACTATACCATCCTTGGTGTTCGCTCTCGTTAATCTATAATCTAAGGTGCTTCTCTTACCATCTGTTGCCTTCCCGACAGGGTGCGATACAGTATCAGAAACGCGATAATGAAAACTTCCCGCTTTTTATCACCAAGGAGACCGCTGTGTGAATGCGTGCTCAGTTGCACATTCTTGTAGTTTTTCTTCTTGTCGTTATGATCAGTTGTCCTGAAGTGTCGATATTCCACTTTGTGATCTATGTACATTCGTCTCAATATTTTCACTTTTAGTAGAGTGTTTTTTCTCTACATTTTATTGTTTCCTGTGTTCCACGTGCTTTAAGCCTCTTCAGCGTATATCTTGGATTTGCCTCACAGATTATATTCAAATCGCTTCCACAGAGTGTTCAACGTTTTCTTTTGTACAATTGGCTCCTGCCCATGGCTTGTAAATCAAGCTGGCAGCATGACATGAATAAGTAAAGGCCGTCTTTTCCAAAATGAATATTATTGGAAAACACCTTGTTTCTAAGTGGACGCAAGGCTAGCCTGAAATTCATCCTACATTGTTGTTGTTTTTTAAGTAAAGCAGTGTACAGCATCTAGCGGATTGCGACATGCTCTATGGTGCGCTAAAACACAGTGGCAACGCCAGCGCAACTACCGATAGTAACCACTTTTCATGACGTGCACTGAAGGTCATAACGAGCGCTGACGCATAAAGCTTCCTTCTAACACGCCATACTTCCTCGCGTAGCTTTAAGCACGCTCAGCGGGACGAGAGAAGCTAGGGTTTGAAATTTTGCGCCACTCTATTTGTGAGCCTATACCCCCCACACTGAGGTCAGTCAATCATATCTTGTATAGAATAGTTCATGACCCATTTTAACACACTTAACCAGACTTGAGCAAAGCTGAGCTAGTTGGTACGAACACATTGTGGAACAGCGCAAAAGACAGGGACACATGATTAAGATGAGACGGGCGCTAATTTTAAGTGGAACTCATTTTTTTTCTTTCGGAAAGACGACATATATGCATAAAAACAAGTGATCATGTGCAACGACTCCATCCAACACCACAAACACTTGAAGACCACGATCAAACAGCTAGACAGAGAGCCAAAGCTTGTCTCATCGCAAAACTGGAATATAAATGCCTAAGCCACACATCGCCATCGCTGCCGGATAAGCAACTTGATTTGCTGGTCTCAGGTATGTAGGTTCGGAAAGCCAAATCTTGACAATGTTTATTCTGTTAGACAGAGTCATTCCACGTGACCAGTTAGGAAAAAAAAATAAACGTCGGCTGAAAGTCAGTGCTTGTGTCCTCTAACTCGCCTGTGACCCAGTCTGTTATTTACGCTATTCCACAATAAGACCTAATGAACTAACACAAGGGGTAGTGCGATTGCAGTAAACAGCTGAAGTGGCGAGCCCACGCCGTTTTCAGTTTGCTCGACGGACGTGAATTATTGAATTTTCTCTAGTGGTATGAACTTCGCGGCAAGTCATGAAACATACACACACGCCCCCATCAGCGGCGTTCCTTCTTAATAATAAGCGAGGCACTAGTGACTCGCAAAACAACGACGTGACCTTTTTTCAGTTCGTCTTTTGTTTAACGTCGAGAGAGCAAAGGAGATTACAAGCCTTCCGCAACCAAAGACGCACACGTCCCCTTGAGGTCGCGTGACACACTTCTTTAATATCACCTCATCGTGTTAAAGAGCACTAAAGGGAGTCAAAGGAGGAGTAAAAGGGGAGTAAAGGTGGGATAGGAGGAGACCAGTGGGTGTCGTTTGATATTTATGGTCCTTCCGGGCCGCGCGACAAGCCGCCAAGGCTTCACTTCATTGAGGCACAAGTAAGATGCATGATGGTCACCGGTCGCACCGCCCCGTTCGGAATTTTAAATGGCCTCCTTGTCGCGTACGCATTGGTACGCGCGCTCCCCAAGCAAACCATTTTCGCGTGGTGTTCCTTCAAAGGCAGCTTTGTTTTCGGTGTGTGATTGTTTTCTCTAAAGGCCATTGAAGGTCTCGAAAAAAGGTGAAAAAGGTAACGCCAGTATTCATAGTGCTCCCTCGACTCAAACTCGACCTCTAGGGGTCCTTGAGCACAGTTTCGCATTGTTATTTTTGCAACGCAAAAAGTCTCAAGGATCCCTTGAGGTCGAGTTCGAGTCGAGGAGCAGTTGTGAATATGGCCTTAAAGCTCGCTAGACCAGGTCATGCAAGGTGTCATCAAGGCTGCCTCATAGAAGCATGACGGATGTTTTCTGATGTCTTAAACGATCATGAGCAAGTGAAAAACAGTGCATGCATGCGCGTGTGTTTGAGTTTGTTAAAAATAATATAAAAAAGAGTATGCGTAGCTTTACACTTAACGGCAAAGAACGAGAACGTGAAAGAAAGAGTGTGACACTAACAGAAAAAGAGTGTCAGAGAGATAGAGACAGTAAAATAGAAAGATAATGAGACAGTGTGAAAGAGAGTGCGTGGAAGGCCGATAGGTGAAATGTGACAGTACAAGAGTGATTCGAAATATACGTTTGAGAGAAAGCGTATGAGAAGGAAGTGAGAAAGGGCGAGCGAGAACGCTATAGAGAGAGTGTGTGTGCGTGTGAAATGAACAGCACAAAGAATGTGCCCGAACAAAAGATCTAGGAGTACAGCGAAAAAAAGAAAACGAGTGTCTCAAGACGTAATACGGCGAAACTGAGAAAGGACAAAATAGTCAGAGCAGCACTGTGTGTTTCAGAGAGAGAGAGAGAGAGAGAGAGAGAGAGAGAAATAGCGATAAAAAGAACAAAAGTGAAATGCTAGCAGAAATATAAATCAAGAGAGAAAAATAGTCAAAAAGTCTAACACGAGTCATAAAAAAAGTATTCAGGATATTGATAATGCTGAGCAGTAAACAAGATGCAGACGCTTGAGGGACTACATAAATCGCTGAACCTCTGCAATGACATTTAACACCATTATCAACCAATTACTCCTCAGTGAGTTATTTTGTGTGAAGAGCAGTGAAACGTTACATATAACGTTATGCTGACGTATGGTGGCTCGTAAGTGTCGCTCGACTCGTGTAACATTTCGAACGGTGTTTCCTCGGCCATGAAGGTGTCGACCAAGGGAAAGGCTGTGAAAGCGTGAACAGGTCAAATTATGGGACGATGTTGACTGCGTCACGCTGATGCAACAGTACCGCAACTCTATAGCGTCCGAATCTGTACTACATTGTGTTTTGGCCCACCTCGGGGTGAACAGGGGTCGGATGCTCACCCAAAAAAAGGTCGCAGGTTCTATGCCGGGCATGACGGTAGCATTTAAATGGAGGCGAAATAGTACACGCTCGTGTACTGTCAGTGCACACTGAAGAACACCGCATGGTCCGAATTTCTGGAGCCCTACTTCGCGCGTCTCTCAAAATCATATCGAAGCTTTGCGGATCCTTTAGTTTTGCAGACAAAGTACATTAGCTACAATTAGCAAAAAGGAAACCAGGCGCGGCAATTGCCTGCAAATTATGCAAGGCTAAATCCGCTGGCTACCTACAACATTCTTAACCTTAGGCTTAATTTTGCAGAAATACGGGCGCCGGCGCCATTGGTTGTGAGCGAAAAACCATCATCATCTTATGCGTTACTGACAACCAAAAATAATGCAAATAAAATAAATAAAAAACATGGCTCCGAGCGGGGATTGAGCCCGGGTCGTTTGCGTGGCAAGCAGATGTTCTACCACACAGCCACACGCCTGTTTGTGAATACAGCGTAAATAACTTCTTGTGTTTGGAAATGCAGTGAAATTAATGTTCATGCTTTACAAACGTGTATGCATGCTTCATAATACACTACGAAATATTGCATGAATAATGTACAAGCGTACATTGCCATCCTGCGTCATACTACGTGGTTATCACAATGTCTTCATGGTTTAAAGCTGGTCACCCACTACAAAACACACCCCCGTTATTGTTGTTGTTTCACGTAATGGTTACGTAATGGGTGCATGGGAAGTTCGAAAAGACTTCAAGCACTGATTGTTTTAGTACGCACTAGGGACAGGATATCGCTGTCGCGTTCAACTTTTAAAGGCAAAGCTTAAGAGTCCTGCAATTATTATTATTATTATTATTATTATTATTATTATTATTATTATTATTATTATTATTATTATTATTATTATTATTATTATTATTATTATTATTATTTATCGTGTTTTGCACGCAGGTTGATCTGTTTCCATGGCGACCGCGCTATCGCTGCACGCAGCGGCTAAACTGGACAATCTTCCGGAGATACAAAATGTAACAAACGCAGAGGAAAAAGAGTTCTAGAACTATTTAATCATTTCTACAAAGTGCGCTTATAGCCGAAGCCTGTCCACTAGAGGTCATTTCTTTTCTTTCTTTCGACTTGTACTCTAATCTGAGCAACGAACCCGTCCTAATGTTTCTTTTTTTTTTTTCAGTGTAAGATAACGGAAAAACAAAGGAAGTCAATCTGGTCTACTGCAAACACAAAACTTTCTCGCTCGTAGTACGCGATACAACGCGACGTTAAACCGTTCCGCCCAATCAGGAGCGTTTCATCACTTGCAAACAATGCCCGAGTGCATTTCGCTGCATAGATGTGAATCAGTGTTTGCTCAATCGGGACACTAACAAAAAACAATATGTGCAATCTGTGGGTGAAAAAATCAATTTGTTTTTCCGGGACACGACTCAGTTAACTGGGTTCAAGTACACTAATAAAACAAAAAGGACAGCGAAAAGTTCACTTTCTCCGTTAGATACTTTAGCGAGGCTGGATATTAATCTCGGGACGCAAAGTGCCGCAAACAAACGAAGCCAGCGGGGCGCATCGCTGATGAAAATGCATGCGGTGTTTCAACCCCACTCCTTCCTTACTTATTAAAATAACAAAAAAGAACCACTTTTTTTTCTGCCACGACTTCCCGTTTTCCTTTGGTTATGGGTAAAAAACAAAGCGTATCACTGATGAGATCTTGCCCCCGGAGAGTCTCAAAGTTTTCATTCTAGAAGAGCCCGCTGTCTGGTACAGACAAGGCCGATGCAATATCTCGACGTAGTCGAATCAATAAATATTCATCACAAATGAAAATGGCTTGAAAGTAGCAGCGGTGGACTATCCGGCGATGACGCTTTGTCTTGTACAGAGTAAATCGATTGATTGATCGATTGATTGATAGATAGATAGATTGATTGATTGATTTGCGAACGAGAGAAAGAAAAATAGCATGAACAATTAATTCGATGGCTAGCGAATTGGAAAGTCTTACAAGACGCGACTGAATCGTGTGCTTCATCGTCCTCTGCCCGACCTCCCCTCCCCCCTCCTAATCAGTGCATGCACTTCTAAAACCAGCAAAATACTACATAGCCATTTCTGCAATGTTTAGGTTCAGTTGGTGTCCGCGATTTTGGTGATTTATACTTCGTTGTTTTGAAGCAACCACGTACAAATGACCTTGCTCTACCGCAGCGCTGACTGTAATAATTTCATTAAAAAGTTCTAGATTTCTCGTGTTTTGCTCGAATCGTTTTTAAAGCGAAAGAAATAATATATTCAATTCTGGCTGACGTTGTTCAATAATTCTTTAATAATTTAAATAAAAACAAGATCAATTAAATTTTGCATCAGGAATAATATTACGAAGAAACAATGAGCTTCCTGTTACTGCTCTATCAAGTTCAATTGAAATGACTTAACGACGCAGCCACACAGGCATCGACTATAGACATAGCTCACGCCACGACTTATGCGAAACGCGAGTTGAAGTCAAGACACACTGAAACGCACACAGACACGGGGAAAGCGCACAACTTTGTCAATGAAGCGAGAAATTAGTGTGAAGTGAAAGCAGAGTAGAAGGTTGGCGAGCAAACGGAATGAAACAGAAACACAAAAGAATAAAACGTACCGCCACTGAAGTTTTCTTCAAGTGTGAACAAGGCGCGCGTAGTGAAACAAGCACGCACTTCCACAGCCATAGTCGACTGCTGGGAAAATACCACAGAAGCGATCAACCTAGGCCCCAACGTTCGCGCCATTTCGGCGTGTTGAGAAATAAGCATGCTTTAAACGACGTTCTGCGTATGTAAAGGGACAAATAGGACGAAATGAAACGTTCGAACGGTGTTTTGTATACACTGTATACGCAGACGCAGGAGCCCCTAGCCGGCGAACGTCCCCAAAACAAAGTGTAGTTCTTGGAACAGCCATGGCGTTCTCCCAAACAAACACGGGAGAACAGGGAAGCGAACGTGCCTTCGTGAAACATGGTTCATAAAGTTGTGTTTAGAACGCCGAGGCGCGGAATATAAAGGGATGGATGAGGGCAGAAAAATGTACCCAGAACGAATACGATGCATATAACGAGTAAGTCGGTATTTCGGGACATGTTGTAGAATGGTTCGTGAAACAAAGTACGTTTGTTTGGTACTCCACGTTTTCGTTGTTGTTGTTCTCATGCCTGCATATTTGACGCTTGCCATTGTGGTTCAGAGACGGACTGAAATTAAATAGTACGTCACATTATCTGAATGATCTCATCAGGTGAACTGTTACGCTATGACTGCATTGGAAATGAAAGACAATAATAATAATAATAATAATAATAATAATAATAATAATAATAATAATAATAATAATAATAATAATAATGACTTTATGCCCCAGAGCTCCGATATTAGTAGAGCCGCCGTAGTGCACGGAAGGCCTCGGAAATTTGGGCCGCGTGGCATTCTTTATCGTTTAACGTGCACCTAAATTTTAACTTACGGGCCTCTAGCAATTTGGCTTCATTAAAATGCACCTGCCGCGGCTGGCATTCGATCCCACAACCTTCGGGTCAGCAGTCAAGCCACATTACCGCAAGACCTCCACGGCAGGTAGGCAAAACAACGAAACAAAGAAATAAGGAAACGAACAAACAAACAAATAAATTTTCGAATACAGCGGAGTGCCCAAACATTTCGAACGAATAACGAATGCGGAGCAGCGCATCGTGCGTCGGCGACGGTGAATCAAGAAACAGCTGAACACGCGAGATTGGAATTCAGCCCGCCATGACAGATCGGAGGAGAAGTGCCAGAAAAAAGACGGGTTGCAGCTTGGGTTCAAGACCAGTGGGTGCAGGGGCGGTGCGAACAGTTGTTGTTGTTGTTGTTGCTTTTGTTGTTGCTGTTGTTGTTGCTGTTATTGTTGTTGTTGTTGTTGCTTTTGTTGTTGTTGTTGTTGTTGTTGTTGTTGTTGTTGTTGTTGTTGTTGTTGTTGTTGTTGTTGTTGTTGTTGTTGTTGTTGTTGTTGTTGTTGTTGTTGTTGTTGTTCCTTATTTCCTCTTTCAAATACTCCGTTCCTCGTTTTTCACGCTCGCGCTCCCCTCACAGGCTCTGCAGGCTTTGTGTTTCGCTGCGTGCTCTCTTTTTGAAGAGCTCCCCGATCGCGAATAGAAGTTTAAGCGCAAAGGCGTACGAAACAGAAGTGTGGAAACGGGGTGTGGACAGAAGTCCCAACAAATGTGACACCAGAAATGTTTAAAGCGCGCGCGATGTTTTAATAAAGTTGTGAACAGACATGTGTGAGATAAAAGGCGAACAGCGTAGTCAACAGAAGTGCGAACGCGTGTGTTAACGTCAATACGAACAGACGGTTGTGAACACTGATGCGAACTGATGGGTTAACGTGAGTGCGAACCGCGTTATGAACACTAGTGCGAACAGTTGTGCGAGTAGGCCAGTTAGGAGATGATGCAAACAGGTGAATCAAGATTAATATGAATGAATACGTAAGCATGGGAATGTGTAAAATGGTGAACACATTTTTAAGAGCAAATTTTGTGAGATTCCCAGGCTTAAATGAAGAAAGATAAGTTACATTTGGTAGGGATGCTTAGGAAGTGTACATTATTACTTTTGATCACTCAGAAATTATTTATTTAAAACTTTTAGTGGGACCATGAATATTCACGTAAAGGTGCACACTGAAGTATACGAATGCATGCGTGAGCAGAAATGTGAACAGATGTGCGAACAGATGTATCCACATAAATGTGAACAGAAGTGCGAACAAATGTGTGAACATATGTGTGAACAGAAATGTATACAGTAAGGCAAACACGTATTTTCACATAAGAAGTTTGAACGTAAATCTGAACAAAAAAGGTTTAATAGATGCGTGAGCATAAGTGTGAAAAGACGTGCGAACAGATATGTTCACGTAAATGTGAACAGGAGAGCGCCCGAAGATGTGAACTAATGTCTCAACACAGGTGTGAATAAAAATGCTAAGACACGTGCAAATAGAAGCTCTAACGTTAATCTGGAAAGAAACGTGAAAGTGAAAATACTGAAAAAAACATATCCTTGATTTTGTTTACAGGACTAGCTAAACTGCTTCGAAGAAGGAGAATATCAGAAGCATGTGCGGAATTTTCAAAAAAAAAGAAGCATGGCAGGAGTAGACAACGAATAAAAAACGGAGCAAAGACAATTTTCCGCTCCTTCGCTGCTCGTTGAAGATGATTCACCAACTATAACCCAAACTCTAACCTCGTTTTATGCACTGCAAACGCCTTTTCGACTGAGCTATCGTGACTGAGCTATGCCGAAAATTTATTAATGAAGCGATTTCGGTTAAAACGATAGCCGCTCGACAGGAAATGAAGAAAAAGTTCTTTATTGGAATTCGATGCGATATATATATATATATATATATATATATATATATATATATATATATATATATATATATATATATATATATATATATATATATATATATATATATATATATATATATATATATATATTGATGCAAACTTGGCCCATTACTGCAGTGGTACTCAGTACTTCAGATAAGAGCATGGACAACAGGTCTCAAGCACATAACAATCAATCACTCGGGTCTTTTAAAACTGTCTCGACTTCATTATGATAATTACCACTGCTCGATTAGACTATCATAGTACATACTCTTTTCATTTTCCTCCTTTGTGTGAGTTGCTCTTATGGTGTACCTTCCGGCGAACACCTATAGATAGTGATGCATCGGTAAACTGAAAATCACCAAGCTCATATTTTTATACTCGAACTGTTTTCTTCTAGCTTGGTCATTTGCGTCAGCAGATAAATAATAAAGGATGATTGAGGGCCTACGATTGTTACTACCCGTGCATATTTATAGTCATTAGGACACTGTTGACCGAGGTAAACATATAATACATCTCTGTGTGTGTGTGCCAAGGTCTCGGCTAGATTACTGTCGAAATCCCTCGAAAAGAGGTGTCAAAACATTTTTTTCAGTTCACAGAGACGTAAGCGAATATGTCAAGGCGATAAGTGACCTCCATATTGTGCTTATCTCTGCTTGGCCTCGTTTCCCATGTTTGTTAGAAAGATTATTATTCTTGATATTAGTGCTCGAAAACAATACTTGACGGTGTTATGTTATACTCTTTTTCAAGAAAAGTTGTAAAAATTAATTTTTCCCTCTTAATCGAATATGTGGAAAACACATACATGGCAAGTGTTAAACATACTATGTGCAAACACCAGTTTTGTAATTGCAGCCAGTAATGTTAAAAAAAACGACAACATTGTCTTTTCGGCAAGAGTGATGATTTCTTTCAGCTTCCTTTCCCGAGAAAAGAATGTGCATATGAATTGAGTCAGATGGAAAGACAAGACAAGACACTTTAACATTCTACAACGTTTTTTGAGAAGCTTGAAATGGCAATGGTGCCCTACGATTTCAACTTGTGACCCAAAAATAGAAACAAGAAAACTACTGTATCTACGTACACGCTTCCTATAACCCTTCCTCCATCGTTGTCTGGCTCATGATGCCACTGAAATTTGAATGAGAAAGTCAGAAAAAAAAGAGAAAGAAATATATTTTCCTTTGTTATGCAAATTTTATTCACAAAGCAGACAGTCACATTGTAGCGTTCACACTTCCATAAGCACGCGCGCAAGAGACAATGGCTCATGTGTGGGAAACTAACGGCTGCCACATGTGATTGAATCCAAACCGTTTGTTGACACTTATAGTATGGTCACTTTTGTTTGGACGTTCGTGTAATGAATTGGGCCAGAAGGATGCACAACAGTTTTGCATACACAAGTGCGTTTGTTACTCCTTAACGACAGCGCACAAAAGCATACACATACCGAACAGCCTCACCGCGGTGGTCTATTGGCTAAGGTACTCGGCTGCTGACCCGCAGGTCACGGGATCGAATCCCGGTTGCGGCGGCTGCATTTCCGATGGAGGCGGAAATGTTGTATAGGCCCGTGTTCTCAGATTTGGGTGCACGTTAAAGAACCCCAGATGGTCGAAATTCCCGGCGCCCTCCACTACGGCGTCTCTCATAATCATATGGTGGTTTTGGGACGTTATACCAACATATAAATCAATCAGAAATAGAGGTAACAAAGAAACAAACTGGGACAATAATGATTTTCAAGGTTTTAAGTCGTTAAACGGACGCGGGAAACCCTAATGAAAGCACGCAGCGAAAAAACAAACAAATGATGAGTAATAAAAGGCTGCAGTGGCGGCTCCCACTAAAGCAAGACGGAAACGTCGATGGAAAGTCTATTAACTCGACATGCAAGACAACCATGAAGAGCTTGTGGAAATGAGATTAATCTCGACAACAGCGCCATCATTCGGGGCAGCGTGCTCGCCGTCTACGAATGCGAGATTAAATCACGTCCCTTTCCCGCCAACACGACACCACTTCCAAAGCGTGCACCGAAATATAAATCGAGCAACCCTGACAGCGGCCCCTTCGCCTTGCTGTTCTGATTCCCGTTACTGGGCAACGCTGTTGTTTGGACCTCTAGCAACGTCTGCTTTTCCCGTACTACCGTGAATGAAAATAAACAAAAGTCAGGATACGCAACGTAAGTACACGCTGGTGGTTGTGCGCACAGCTTGGGTTCGTATTGGCTGTCGTGACGGCGTAATTTTAGTTGCATTGCGTGGGTCTTTGGCCTGCGGCCCTCGCTCCATTTACAACTTCGTAACTCGGTGCCTCCTATTTGCCCATCAAATATGAAAATACATACGCTATACGGGCAGTGAATCAAATCTGTTCGTGCGTTTCGTGTCAGCCGCAGGATTTCAAGGACGCACTCAGTCAGGTTAATTCGAAGACCAGGAAGGAAACTCAAGTGAACTGTGGAGGCTGTTGCTGCAGTTCCGTGAAACAGGAGGAACAGGTGGAAAGAATTGTTCGATAATTCGTCGGGAAGGCCTTCATTGAATCAAGCTGAGCTTGCCTTTGAACCAGTAGTTATTAGCCGGGGCATTCAGAGCAGAATAAGACACGGTGATCAAAAGCTACGGAAGCGACGGAGCATGTTTTGTCCCGGCGAAATCCTGAGATGCCTCACGAAACGCGATGCATAATCATTTGCGTCTGCGTGAATGCGAGTTATGAAAAAAAAATTACGGCATATTCACGGGGTGAATGATGATGAATGGGCGAAGCTCCGGAGGGATTCATCGGTAAACTGTGAATCTTCCGTGTAATTCGCCCAGTCGATCATCATGTAAAGACGTGAGAAACGCTGTGTGTGTATATACACAAATCAACTTTTATTTGTTCTTAGACGATGGATGGCTTGCGATGTCCCTTGCCTCGCGCGCTCGCACATCGGGATTCTGTCTGCGAGCGCGCGCTGCTGCCGCCTTGCGCTCTCTCCGCTGTGCAGCCTTATCCATCCGGCGACTCCGAGCGCGCGCCAACAGCGAACGGATTTTATTACAACGCTCCCCCTAGCGTACGTCGCCGCACTAAATCGAACGATTGCCTTCAACCAATGACACGCGCCATATGTGACATCATTCCTATTTTATAAGATCTCGCGTCTTTCATCAACTACAAGTACCGCTTTCTAGTTTATAACATCTTGCATCTTTTCATCATCAGCTACAAGTACCACCATCTAGTAAACACTACAAGAACTAAACGAGAGGTGGCTACATACAGGATACGGTACCACCATCTAGTGAACACTGCAAGAACTAAACTAGAGGTGGCTACATACAGGCTACAGGGGACGCACAGCCCACGCCCTAAGGAGCTTCGCCCCTAAAAAGAAAACATCAATTTGACGACGTCGCATTATGACGTCATCGTGACGTCAAATGTTTCCAAGGGCTCCTACGTCATGACTTCGCTACGGCATCACAAAGCGTTACTGCACGATGACTCCGTCACGCGAAAAAAACGCTTCGTCAGAGGGGTCCGACCCCGGAGGCACTGCAGAACTACGTTGGTTGCGGAAAGGGCCTTCGAAGGTTGTGGGGGTGGCGGCGGGATGTTCTAAATCAACTGACAAGAAAGAAAAGACTGCTTTGACATTCCAGTCATCTTAGGTAAATTCCTATGGGGGCGTGTGGCTTTTGGAATGAAAAAAAAATGTCCTACCGCGGTGATAGCTTTAAGCATTTCTCACAATCAGTAAGAAAAGAGATCGCCCTTTGTTTACCTTCGCTTCGATGTTTTTTTTTCTTTCCTTGGGCAGGTTTAGACGCACACAACTTCAGTAATAAGTTATCACTCATACGATTTTCGACAACAGTTTATTCGGACTAACGTCGAACTCACCGAGTTCGAAGTAAGCCTGAACTCAACGACGCGGCGCCACGTCGTATTCCGGCTCTTCCAGCGCGAGCGCTCTCCCACGGGTACAGAGTGTTAATTAGAGTCGATCATCACTCGCATCTCAACAATTGATGTTGAAAAATAAATGGAAAAGATGATGAATAACAAACTGTCCTTCTATCCTCACCTTCTAGCTGTTCGAGCCACTGAGGGCGCATTCGGAGCGATGCAAGGAAAGGTTTTCCGAATCTCGCAACGACGCGGGAAACACAGGGCTTAGCCCTTACCCGCGCACCAATCAGGTTCTATACGCAATCAGCCAGCCGGGGCTTGACGGTGGGCGTGTGCGTGAGTGTACGCGCGTTTGCTCGCACCCCTTGGCGCTGATGGAGGCTCACGTTGCCCGGTAATCTCGCGGGCTCGCTCAGAACACTCCTGATTGCTTGGCGTCTCGCCGGGCTACCTGCCGGCGCGGCTGTTCCAATCAGGTTCGATGCTGGCTGCAAAAGGTTGCACGGTAAGCCGAAGCCCGTCCGCTGCATTGTCGTCGTACATTGGCGTGTACGAAATCAGTGATGACATCTATACGGAAGTGGATGGGAGAGAGAGAGATAAAGGAAGGAAGATGAAGACCCCGGCGTTACTGAAGGTAAGCAGACATCAGTGCAAATGTGATGATGGCGTCCTCACGATTGCTGTGCCACCGGAAACGCCCCCCCCCCCCAACCCCCTTGACTAAGTGACCTTATCGCGTGATGACGTACGTCATCTATAGCAACGTCAATTGTTGCCGTAGTGATGTCCTTACAATAAGCAAATGACAGAATAAGGATTTCTAGGACACGCGCAGGATCTGCACAGCGTGATGATACCATGTCTAGTCACTGTGCAGGTGAGTAGAGATGGAATGAGAGACTGTAGCATCCTTATTCGAAGTCATGTGCGTATTACTGCGTTAGCAACGAAGTTCGGAACGGAGTGCACAATTTTAAGCTGCACACAGAGCTTTTATTGGGGGGGGGGGGGGGGGCATGCCTGCCCTCTAAAAGCTGCTACGACCCCTCCCCCCCCTTTCCTTGTCTCGCCTCGCCTTAGCGAAAACAGAGGTATTTACAACGAACACACACAAACACACCCACCCACCCACCCGCCCATTCACACACACACACACACACACACACACACACACACACACACACACACACACACACACACACACACACACACACACACACACACACACATATATATATATATATATATATATATATATATATATATATATATATATATATATATATATATATATATATATATATATATATATATATATATATATATATATATACACACACCTGTCCTCAAACGTCGCCCCCAGATTTCGAATATACTTGGTATACTTGTGAAGAGGACAGCGGGCGGGTCGTAAACAAATGAGAGAGGAGAAAAGAAGAAAATCCTAGGGCCTGGCCTAACCAGCCTTCAACAAGGGCCGCTCTGATGGCATTATTGCTGTTTATTCAAACTCAAGCAATGGATTCAACAAAAAACAAACTGTTAGCGGACAATGATAATTAGTACTTTAGCCAAGATTTTTTTTTGCCCACTGTCAAAAAAGAAATTACCGATAGATACCAAAAATTTAAAAAAAAACTTCCTTGCGTAACCAATGGATTCCATGGTCTGTGCCATTTAGATGTCCACACGTATGCTGCATAAAACGAGAAATATTATTAGTATTGTGGACATTTAGTATACCAATTTAGTATACAATACTTCATAGTATGTATAGAAATACCAGGGGCAACGGAAGTGACGCAGGTTTTCTGACATGGTCAGTAACCCCCCCCCTACGCCCCTTGCAAAACGCCCTCAACTTTCTCCATAGCTTTTTTGCCACCACGCAGGTCAGCCTGTCACGCCGTTTTATTAACGGACTAAAGAGCTCACACATCCGTTATGCGTTGTCACTGCTCGTAAGTGCCGTGGTTACTTTAACCTTGCGAGAGCACTTTGCCAGCACAATACGAGGTATTACGAAGTTCAGCAGGTGTAACATGCATGGGCCGCGTATGAAGCATTCAACACCCAAGATACATCGTGACAACAACAAAAAAGGATGGCGAAATGCGCATGCTCGTACAAGCCTCTATATAGGGTGTATTAAGGCTGCTAATGCATTACGCGATGAAAAAGAATGTAGTGGGTGGAAGTGAAGTGCACAAAAAAAAGAATAAATAAGTAAATCGAAAATGTATTAAGTGGCCGCTATAAAATTTAATGAAAAAAAAAACAAAAACAAAGCAAACAAAGAAAAGAGGCGGGGCAATAAGTTAGGGGATGTCACGATATGGCGCGAATTCACTGTCTCGACGATAATATATCACACGGTTATGCAAAATACACGCGCGCCGTATATCAGAAAACATGTTAAGCGATGGCGCTTGTGCAAGCAGGCAGGTTGCACACAGTAGGTGGAATATGTTCTCACTCTGGCTTTTCACCATGGGGATCGATGTGACCATTATATTTCTACTGACATTTATAAACCCAACGTCCTTCGGGTTTGTTAACACCCACATTCATCGATTGCTTGCAGCGAATCAAATCAAGTTAAATCAAATAGACTTTCTTTCTTCTCAGCAAGGAAAAGGGGGTAGCGGGAAAAAGCTGCCTTACTGCAGCTTGACTAAGCCCGGTCCTCTTGTGTTACAGTTTGAAAGTGTGCAGCGCATACTATAGGTACATGGCATGCTAACAATAAGCAAATACACTTTGCATAAGTATGGAAATAAGAAAAAGAGTAATATGGTCTCGTGGGGGTGCCTGCAGTAAGTTGAGTTTTTTTTTTCATAAATGTAATAACGCTACGTCACCACATCAATGGGATGTGCACAAAATAATTTGGAAAATATATGTGGCAATAAAGAATCGCAACCAAGAAAGAGATTGAAGACGCAATGGCTACGTTAAACTCAATGTGAACAGGTTGATTTTATTGATTGATATATGGGGTTTAACGTCCCAAAACCACTTCATGATTATGAGAGACGCCGTAGTGGAGGGCTCCGGAAATTTCGACCTCCTGGGGTTGTTTAACGTGCACCCAAATCTGAGCACACGGGCCTACAACGTTTCCGCCTCCATCGGAAATGCAGCCGCCGGAGCCGAGATTCGATCCCGCGACCGGCGGGTCAGCAACTGAGTGCCTTAGACACTAGACCACCGCGGCGGGTCTCAATGTAGGCAGGTAAACGCATATCGAAGTGCATTGTGCATATGTACACACATTTATAATCTGCTGGAATTACGCGCGCGTGCGAATAAGGACGTTCTTGACCTTGGCCAATTATCGTAACTGCTCGTGCCTTCCAAGCACCGGCTATACCTGCCGGCTAAATGGTGACTTATGTTAGCCACACCATTTCCAATTTTAACCAATGGCGGCTTATTAGTTAACGCCAGCCATAACTGCTAAATGACGGTAAGCGACCACTAATTATCGGTAGGTGTTGGCTGTAGTGTTCGTTAAGGCCGACTTATTCACTCTTATGACACTTTATTCAGTTAACACGGTGGTTTCAAAGTGTTACAAAAATATACGAAACTGCGACGTCAGGCTTCCCAGTGTAGTACGCAAAAGCCGTTGAGTCGCCAGCGTGGTCGGCCTCACAAAAAGGTAGCTTCTACTGCTGCTGCTGCTACTACTACTACTACTACTACTACTACTACTACTACTACTACTACTACTACTACTACTACTACTACTACTACTACTACTACTACTACTACTACTACTACTAATAATAATAATAATAATAATAATAATAATAATAATAATAATAATAATAATAATAGTTAGGCTTTCCCTTTCCATAAGAACATGTGATTACGAAGGCAAGGCAATGGAGGGCTCCAGCAATTTTGGCCACCTAGTGTTCTTTAACGTGCCCCAATATCTAACTACACGGGCTTTTAAAATTTTGCCTCCAACTAGAAACGGGCACCGGGATTCGATTCTATGAGCACCATAAACGCTATACTGCAACGCCGGGTGCCGAGCCAGCAGTATTCAATCGAAGACACCCAGTCATTGAAAAAAGAAATGCACAGAGTGAAAAAAAAAAACAACTTAGGATACACAAAAAAAAGTCGAATAAGAGGATAGAAAAAGCGCGGTGGCCAGTTGTCCTGGGATACCTGCTGACGACGCGGATCAGTGGAGTGGAATAGAGGACAAGAAACAGAAGGGGAAAAAAAAGAAAAACGTGACTCGGCAAAAATAGGTAGGCGATCTAACGCGGCGCGAACGAAAGACCATTACTTGCTCCAGCCACGCTCAATGCTGTTATTCATTCGTTTCGAACAAGTGCCGAACGTGCCGTCAGGTCTCGGCTGCCTTTTTTGTGCGGAGTCGCGTAGTCCAGACGCAATTGTTCCTCAAGCGAAGCTGTCCATCGAGGAAAAAAAGTGCTCGGAACAAAGCGTTGCAACTACAAAAAACAATAAAAGCGATGGAGGCAGCGAAAACAGTTATGCCACAGATGAAAACACAATGGTACCTTACTCTCACGGCAATAGGAGCTCTCACGTCGTAGCAAGAAAATAAAAAAAGGAAAATGAACACTCAGTGGACGACGGTCGCAAGCAAAGAAGCACACATTGGAGGGAACAGCTAAATTGAAGAGAAGGCTTTGGGGAGAGGGGAGCAAAGGGAGCACGGTGCCGAAGACACCGAGCCCGAGCTAGTCATCGACCGGCGTGTGGCCAGTACCACTCTTTCCGCCCTTCGGCTGCCGCCGGCATGGTCACTCTTGCGTCCGCGCTGTGTACGTGTTATCCCTTTCTACACACACGCACAGACACTGACCGTACGGATGCGAGCGTATAGGGAAGGAAAGGGGGGGGAAAAGGTGCACCCAGACACGCGTTGGGAGAGGGAGGGCTAGAGAGAGAGTGAGAGTCAGCGCGGACGTGCAGTGTGCTTAGCATTAACACACACACACACACACACACACACACACACACACACACACACACACACACACACACACACACACACACACACACACACACACACACACACACACACTCACAGAGAGAGAGAGAGAGACAGAGAGAGAGAGAGAGAGACAGAGAGAGAGAGAGAGAGAGAGAGAGAGAGAGAAAAGCAAACTGAGAGAACTAAAGTTCCGTGTGGTCGACTCTCAGAAGAAAACGCCACACAAACGCGCACTATCTGAAAGGCGAGAGTGACTCAGGCTTCGGACCACGCGCGAACGCACGCATTCGGAAAAACACGGACCCGTCAGGAGCCGAGATCGAAGCGTCACCGGAGCAGTGCCCACCGCGCCGCTGTCCACCCACACTGACTCTCCCTCTTACCTTTTCCTCTCGCTGGCTAGCTGCTTCTCTCTTTCCCAGCAGCAAGGTGAACGCCGCCGCCGCTGCCACCACAACGTCGCGCATGGCGACGCTCTCAATCCATAAATCAATCCCCTGTCCGGGAGAACAAGCAAACGCAGCAAAAGCGACGCAAGCGGCAGAAAAAAAAACAAAGCCTACACACCATTCCCGTTACCTGTCCCCTCTTACTCCCTTCACCTCTTTACGCCCCCTTCGTAAAAAAGCGTGAATACAGAAAAAAAAAGGAGGCAGCGAGAACGTGCTAGCGCGTACCCCCATGTCGTGGGCACGGTGCGGCATGGCGAATACGTCGAAGTGTTTTGATTCGCCGACGAGACGAATGCGTTAATATGCCGCCTAACGAAAAAAAAAAGCAAACGGATAAACGTACGCCGTACAGATTCAAGCAAGTAGAGTCAACGGCGTTACAAAAAGCAAGCGAATAAACATGCACCGACAACGGTCAAGAAACTCGCTCCGTTTGCTGTCTTGAAAGCGAGTTGGGCGATTTAAATAAAGAACGCCGTTCTGAAGAGTTCGCAGCTGCACCCGTATGGAACACACGCGGGAGGCGTTAAACAGCGGCAGAAGCGAAGAGAAAGATTGGTTGATGAGTGACGGCTATCTAAAAAAAATTTGGGGGGGGGGGGGGGGGGGGCTACCTTTCTTTTTTTTTTTTCGAGCCTTTTTTCCGCTTGCTTTGTCTTTCGTTTTCAATACGGCCTTTTTTTGACCGTGTGCCCTATGACCTGACCCTTTTGAAAAAAAAATTACGAACTATTGGAGAAAAAAAACTTTGCACGGAAGGCGTGCTTTCTTTAAGGTGCACCGAAGTCCAAGTACAAGAACCTCTGGCATTCCGCTTCCGTCGAAAGGCAGCAGCCGCGACCGGGACTGGATCCCGTGGTTAGAAGCCGAGCACGACCACCACACGACCACCGTGGCGTGCGAAAGGAGCGAAAGGGGGCGACGATTGCGCCGACAGTGAAGCTGAACACTGACAAACTGGGAATGAAGTGGCGTGACTGCGTATATTTAATGCGCACGGAGCTGCATGAAAGAGTGCCTTCCAAACGCGTTCTGATTATTGCCGCGACGGGCGGGAGCGGCGAATGCAGCAACTTGCGCCGTCGCCACCAACGACGCGTCGCGACGGTCATGTAAGCGAGAGCGGAAGGGGGCAGACTATACAGGACTGCCTTGAATGGGGGGAGGGAAAAACAGGGTGGAGGAGGAGGTGAGAGTGATGGTCGAGCGAGGCTCTAAACGCAATTAGAGTTGGACCGCGCAACAACGAGCTCCGGATTTATGGCGGGCCCGAGCGCGCTAGGAGCACGCTCGGAGGACGTGATCTCGCCACCACGATCGAGAGAGCGCCGCTGGTGGCGACATAACCCTGTCGCGTCGCAGCCCCGTCAGACGTACACAACGTCCCCTTCCTGCTTCATTGCCTGCCACCTCGTTTCTTTCGAGTGCAACGCATCGAATGGCAGTAAACAAGTTGGCGAAATGCACCGAAAAGTCGCATGGTGATTTACGAATTGTCCAAGACCAAAGCCCCAAACTCACCTCAGCCATAGGGCCGCATCACGGGAGGAGGTTATAGGAGTTTGCAAAAGTTGTCGGAACGTGGTCATTACAAAGAGACCTTTCGCATGTTTTTCATACAGGTCATTTCTAAAGGTGATATTATCGTTCCACGATAGCAACACGTCGATACCGACCTTCAAAACGACTGATATCTGCACGCCAATTCCTAAATATAGTTCTTGTTTCACGACATGGTGACTATGCGGAGTGCTATAGACGAGGCCCACGTGCCGCGTGTTGAAGACCCATAATCTGGCACGTCTTGAAGGCGAAAGTCGTGTTGTTTTAGAGCGCAGCTCTCAGGCGCCCATTCATGCGTTGAGCAGCATTAACGCCAGTGTTTTCGGCGTAAACGATAGAGCGAACGAGGACGTCAATTTGAAGATGGACTTTTTTTGCAATCATGCAGCTCAAGGGACCTGTTGGGCCGAGAGTGAATAAAGAAATTGAACTAACTTACGATTCTACCAATGGTGATTACCACATATAAGCTGGTAATTATATGGCTAAATTACGATGTTGATGATGATGATGATAAAGATGACTTAGGGCTCATATTGGTTGATCATGCTAGGCAATCACGCACACTCGCTCGCTTGCAGCTTTCCTGTCCGATGGTTTTAACAGCTTGAAACCAGCTGAAATTTTTTTAACAAGAAAGTGTTGATTGCCACGGTCCCCAAAGACTTCACTGACTTATTTTTGTCACAGATATGGCGTGTTTCTTTTTTTTACACGGGTTTCTCTTTCACGTTTGCTGTGGCTTCCTTTAAATGTTACACTGCTATTGAGTTTAAACGCATGGGCGTGGAGGTGTCCCCTCACGGTTAAATAATAAAGAATGCACTGGGCGTGCGTTGTTCGCGATGATTTTACCAAGTCACTTATCCATGCCTTCGGTAATGAATGTGGCGAGAAAGATCATCAAGCACTTTGTCGTGCGGGTGTCGCGAATGGACGTTCGTTCCATGTAGCCGCAGGGAGCCCAGTGCACCGTGCCTGCCCGCCCCGTGTTGCTGTTCCGCTAGAACGGCTGTACCTGAACCGTGCAGCCACTGCCCTTTCGACTTGGTTTTCATTTATATTCATTTTAATATTACTAGCAGGACTTTCATATTGAAGAGGAATCTGTCGGATATATTGGAAAGAAGGAAAAAATAAAGGCAGGGTGCACGTGACACTTGATCACATATTTGCTTCTTGTTACACTTTTTTTGTTTTTGTTTTCGAAGAGAAATAGCTCAAACCAATGAGTTTTTCTGGAAGTCATTAAATGTGCTACCCGACAGCTTTCAGCCTCTCCAGCTGAGATTCGCCACATTGCCGTTCCTTCGTGAACGCGTTTCGAACAGTGCACGGTCATCTGTGACGTTAGAAACAAAAGAAGATATTGCAAAGGTTTACATTAAAGAAAGAAAGAAGGAAAGACAGAAAGGAAAGAAGGAAAAAGAAAGAAAGGAAGAAACAGAAAGAAAGAAAGAAAGAAAGAAAGAAAGAAAGAAAGAAAGAAAGAAAGAAAGAAAGAAAGAAACTCAGGCATTGATCCTTCGACAATGAATGGTTGGTGTACTTCAAGCATAATGAGGTTGAATGCAAGGCGATTAACCGTTAATATTCTAGACAGACGCGGAGACAACCGGCACAAACCATGCTGCTATGTAGGTTCGACTCTACAGCTACCAATACAAAACAATTGCGGATTACGCGAGATCAGAAGTGGCGATGGTCTTGGGGCGCTCCTTATCCAGAGACCCACCCGTATACCACAGCGCAGAAACAGATTAGGAAATATAAGGCGTATAAGTCACAGAAAACAAGGCGCTATACCAATGCCTCGAAACGGTATACACGCAAAGAAGATAGAAGGAAGAAGAGAAAGTTCTGTCAGAAGCGAAAGGGGGAAGCCGGTGTCTAAGCAGCGCCCGCCCGACAGCTGCGCCAAATTGGACGGGGCGTATAGCACGCGTCAAACGCAGCAGCACTCTTGCGTACAACGCGAGCTCGGGCAACACGTCGGGTGCGCACAGGCGCTAAGCGGACCACCAGATACGGGGTGCTGTGTGAGTGCCGGACACGCCCAGTCCATTCTTTTTCGGCACGAGGGCAAAGCAGATGCGCATTGGAGGGGGGGGGGGGCATTCTGGACAAGCACGTGCAACGTACGTACAGACACACAAGCGTTTCTATAGTGTGCCGCATATTGTCTTCACGCCTTCCCGGACTGTCTTTCTCCAAGAATGCGTCGCTGCATTGTCCCTTTTCTAACAAGGGGTCGCGGCACCAGAATGTTTTCGCGTTTCTCGAGACTGACTTCTTCTCGCCCGTGAACGGTAGTTTGTCGAATAAAAAGCTCACGCGCATATACAAAGGCGCGTGCATGGCCGAACCCTTTTTACACGCTTCCCCGGTCGCGGGGTTGGAGAAGCGGCTCTCTTCGGTGCGGCCACACTTCAATCGGCTTGCTCACCCGCGGAGCTTCGGCGTTGGAGACAAAGGGCACCGACTGAGAATAATTCATTCCGGAAACAATCGAAGGGCGTGTTGGGAGCTGAAAGATAGCGAGAGAAAGAGAGTTGCTGAGGAGTACGGCTTGGCTTATAATGACATCGAACTAAGGCAACGAATATTATACGATAATGCATCAGGAAACACGGGTCTTTGACCACCGGACTGAGAGACTAGAGCCCGCGCCGCACTCGATACGCACAAGAGCTGGAATAATGAGTTAGCAACGATGCCCATCTCCGCTTGACAAGCCGTCTTCCTTGCTTCCTAAAGGGCTCCATTTGTTTTTTTGTACCTACTGAGAAGCTTTCGTAACTGCAACAAGCCACAGGCCAAGATGAGCTGTACACTCTTTCGCACTACATTAAATCTACCTGGAGAGAGATTCCGCAACGGCTCGAAATGTGGATGCGTTGTCTTCGATCTCGCTTTTTCATCCTGTCTCTTCTAAGCCCTCTCTCTCTGTTCTCGGAAAAGATCTGATTGCTCGGAGTACGCGATGAGCACACAGGACAGCGCAGTCGCCGGCACTTTGAAGGAGGACCAACCGGCACAAAACACCAAGTGCGACCTTTGAAAGACTGTCGCGTCTATTAACGAGCTCATTTGGAGACTTCCCCCTCAACCTTAATCGAAACACATTTGCGTGCTGAGCGTAAGACCGATAGAGATTGCTAAGGGGGAAATGACGATGGGACGAGGGGGATGCCTGCAGAGCCGCTCCTAATCCGACACGTTTTGAAAGCGTTCCCCCAGCGTCGCCGGAACCCGGCGAATACAGCCGATTTCCAAATCCTCAGCTTTTTTCCTTCTCCGCCTCTGCCGCTCGCTATACTACATCCTCGCCATCTCTTGGCGAAGTGCTCAAGCTGCCCTTCGTCTTCTACCGTCCCGCAAGCCGCCACCGCTCCCACGGGCGAGAGAGAGACGAGCGATGCGTGGTCCCCCCCCCCCCCTCTCTTACGACGAGCGGACAAATGACCTGGTTGATCCAGACCGGCGACTGGACCAAGTCCGGCCCAAATCCCGATAGATATAGACGAAGCTGACTGCCACCCCTCCGGCCGGCCCCTCCCAAGATTTCCGAGTCAACGTCTTGGAAGCACGGTCCTGATTGAAAGAATAATGGTCTGCCAGGCGAATCAGCTCCTCTCTTCCCCACCCTCATTTCTCCCTCTCTCGTTTCACTACTTCCTTTTTTTACTCTTCCCGCTCTGATAGCCCCAAGCTGTACTCCGCAGATTCACCCTCTCTCCTACGCCTGTTCACAGGATCAGACGTAGAAGAGCTTGCCCGAAGGCCTTCTCTGCGGGGGTCTTTGTAACGGAAACACCACGGCTTCAACATCTCTCTTTCTCTTTCTCGCCTTTTTCTTTCTCACTCTCACAATGCGCGAGAGTGTGATAAATGATCTGGCTAACTCCACCGACGTGGTTTTGTAAGTTAGAGATACGTTGTCTTTGCTCCCAAATCTTTTGCGCCCGCGGAGAGGGAAGATATAAAAAAAAGGCGAATAAAACAAAGGGACCGTTACTGTAGCTAGACCATCACCTAGAAAGCGGTAGCGAAAGACTGATGGCAATCTGTGAAAGTAAAGCTGGGATAAAACCAAATAGTGGTTATAGCTGACGTTAGCCGGTTGTTTGCGGCTTCCAGTAAATTGCGCTGCTCTCAAGTTGGCTGTTACCTCTGGGTCCTCGAATGAGTCATGGCACGAAAAGTCAGGCTCAACAGCACTATATACAAAGCAACGCTGAAGGCAAACCACTGTTGCACTTTTTCCTACCACCGCGTATCTTCTGTAAGCACACGAATGCCTATCAACTTTCATCGGTCTCAGTCTCGCTGTAGCACGGAAATCCGACTTCTCATCGGTAAACCGTCACACACACACACACACACACACACACACACACAAACACACACAAACGCACACACACACACACACGCACACACACACACACACACACACACACACACACACACACACACACACACACACACACACACACACCGATTTCAATTGGTGAGGCTAAAAAGATAATTTGATGAAGTGAAACTGTTGGACATTTGCTTTCTTTCATTTTGCGGCAAAGCAGCTTCAGGCAGCCACGCGAAGACAAATGAAGCCGAATGAACGAAGACCAGGCAAATCTGCGTACCACCCATAATTTCCACGCTGGCTGAACCACCGGGCGTTGAAGCTCCCCTAGACACCAGCGCAGAGTTCACTCAAGTAAGCATTGTAGGAAGCTCTGTGACGAGTAAGGGTTCACATTTTTTTTCAAAATAAAACCTCGCAATACAAATACTCATTCAAAAAAGTTGTAAATAGTGCGCGATCGTAATTTTAGAGTGCACGAAGAGCCTTCATTTTGAATTGTTATTAACAGCACTAATCCCCAATTCCTTTTTCCTTATACGTTAAGGAGCGTTTTATGACACATTCAAATTTACAGTTTCTTGCTTCTGCACAGACATCACCAAGCGTAAGACAAAAATGAAGGCCCATGGTTTGTATTAAATGTAGTGAAGAATGAAATATCGCAGATATTTCGATAGCTGCAGCTATATACCAAATGAATAAACAACATCTTATTGCAGAGTGCTCCGAACTAAGGCCTTCCAAGTTAGTGCGCCCAACGTTCGGCACCAGTGTGTTATCTCATTACACCCCCATTTGGAAGAAGTCATCCGTGGCCAAAAGTTGAACCCGCAACATTGGACTGAGCTGAATGAAACGCATATAACGCGAAGAGACAATTCGACCGTCTTTTACGGAGCATAAATTTTCTTGGGATCCCGAAACAGACTAAAAAATGACGGAAGGGGGGAGGGGGAGGGAGGGCGTATCGAGCTTTGTGGTTTCCAGCCTAAAACGTTACGTAGGCTGCCTCTTTCTCTCTCTCTCCTTCATTTTTTTTACCAACTTTTCCTTATCGCGTCGCCGTAATTTTCTCCTTACGTCGCCAATAACGTACCCCTCTTTGCGGCCTTTCGGTGCTGTTATTTTTTTTTCTTTGCTGCGGCGAGCACACGCGGGCCCTTTTATTCCTCGGTCTCGATCGGGTCGTTTCGAATCGACGGGAACAGAAGGACTCGGTCCTCCGTCTCTAGGGGCGATGAGAAGAAGCATGGACCGACGCAGGGACCGTGCCCAGCCCTGCAAGTCATCTATTCTCATGAACGCGACCATTGTGTGCCAGGAGGTCTGAGCGAGCAATCGAGCCACTACACGCCAAACGGTTGGTATGGCAGATTGCCTCGCTATACTCCGACTTTTTTTTTTTTTGCCACTTATAGCTCCGTTCGTCTTCTAGCCTAGGCCTAGACCGCTGAGGATGGCATTATGACCGGCTATCGTCCGGCAAACGCGACCCCGAGAGAAAAATCATGCTCCAATTTTAGGGCGATTGTGTGAAGTTAAATGGTACAGAGAGGAAAACACGGAGACGATTCGTTCAGTTGATCTACACTGTTTATGGGTAATGGGCATTTAAGTTCAAGCAAAAAAGTAATAAAATCAACAAACGCAAGGGAGAAAGGCAATGACGTCGTTGTACTACACCTACAGTACAGTGACAGTGGACGACGTCCAGAACGATTTTCACACGAAGCACTTACGCTGTAATTATAAGTAAAAAAAAAGTGAAAAGCTTCAGTCAATCCTCATGCACGGCATATCATGAGCGAAGGAAGCTGTCCAATGACGAGCAACACGTACGTAAGGAATTTCTTGAATACAGCCCCTGAAATACAGTGACGTAGCACGATAGTACAACTTGTGCCGTGAGCGTGTCGTTGTACATCAGCGAGCGTGCCATGACAGCCAGTTTGTGAGCGTAATTCGTGCTACGTGGGTTACACGTGTGCACTCACGAATAAGATGGTCAGAGAGAGAGAGAGAATTTTTTTATTAATTTCCGGTAGATTGCTCGGATGACAATACTTTAGCGCATTCGGTAGAGCCATTAATTTTATAATTTATTGTCGCTTGGCGTGCGAGCGTCTACACTCTGGCGAACGCAGATAATGATAATGTTGATGGCATCGCATTGATGGCGCTCACCCAAAATGGGGGATTGGCCAAGAAACGGGCGTTCGATTTTGTTCATTGGTCATCTGCACATGCAATCGAGTTATCTCAGCTTTCCCATGATTGTCGTTGAAATCAAACAATTTGCAGCTGCTGAAATTTTGATAGATGATGACGGGAAGTTACTTAATGCAACACATGACGTTACACACGCGAGGGAGAAACGGTGGTTGCCAGCGGTGGGGAGGTCAGCCGGCGACTCCTGGGGATTATGTTGTACTGAAAAAGTCTTTTACGGTGCATTTTTTTCATAATTGTACATGTACAGCATACCCACTGCTTCTATTTTTCGCTGAAAAACACACGTGTCGTCTTTAAGCGTGTCGTCTTGCTGCAAAAATCCTTGCCAGATTGCTTCCCCTCTGTGCGTTTCATTACTTGTAGATTCGACAGCGACATTTTTGTCCCTCTCCCCTTGTTTGAGCAATACACATAAAGTGCAAATGCTTCCAGCATGTTTTCTAGGTATTATAAAAAAGCAAGAAAAAACAACCAGGCAATCTTCCTTCATATGAACGCAATAAGTATGAGTGGTTTGCGCGCGGCAATACACGCTGCACAAGGGGCAGAAAATAAACCCGACGCACAAGCAAATCAGACGCTTAAGCGGATTACAAGACCATTTAAATTCGACGCGGTGCTCTTCAGTTTATCGCGAGTGCGCACTAATGGACAGCTTCTAATGCACTTTGCAGTCACATGCTATGAAAAAAAAAAAAAGTTCTCGGCCGATGTATTCCGCATGTGCTGAGATAAATCAGTCTAACGCGGGGGGTTTCTTACGTCGCCGTTCAGTGAAGCCGAGAGGTGATCTCACGCGACTCACAACAAGAAATAAAAAGTAAAGAAAACTAAAAACACGCGTTCTTTTTTTTTCTTGCTTTTTGTAGATGACGCGAGAGCTGCCTTCACGTCGAACCTCGCACTGTGGAGCATGACGACAACACGCTCATGAGAACTAGCGCGTAGCCCACAATAAAACGCTGACCGTCGCAGGTTTGCACCGGGTGCCTGAACGATACTTTAGAAGAAAGAAAGAATGAATGAAAGGCAGAAAAGTCACTTTGTCTTCACTGAGGCATGAGTGATTCAACGGGCACTAGACAACGTAAAGCACAGTAGTCAAATGAGATAGCTGTGGAGAGCCCTCGAAACATGCCGGTTGCGGGTAAAGTATCCTGTTGATCAGTTTGAAATACTCTTGTAGGAATCAGAATACGCATAATTCGCTACAGCCTATTGAAATCTAGCCTATTTTTGATATAATATATATTTCGATGATGTTAGGATGGACGGTTTAATAGAATCGCGGGAACTCGAAAGCCATTCTCTAAGCAGGTGAGCTATTGTTGGTTGCATGGTCAAGGTTAGTTGGGCAAGTTGGTTTCGGTTCATAATGCACGTGGAGATAATCGATGCAAGAGGAACGAGAATAGTGCATGAGATGCGCTTTTCGTTCTTCTTGTATTCACTGTATTAGCGATGTACAAAGTGTACAAGTTATTGAAGCATTATTATTGTATGGCTTTTGAGTGAACGACCCGGAGCGTCGCAGACACGAGTGACAGACACAGCTCAATGACATCCACAACGACCACGGTGACTACGAAGACACAGTACAGAATGGAAACCCTGTCGTCCCGACGATGTGAAGACTGCTCGCGCATCGGAGGTAGAGGATCAAGTCCTTCGTTCTCACAGATGAATGAATCGCAGTTTACTTTGTGGCTGCATGTTTGAGGCAGCAAACAAATGACCTGGTTATATGCTATATGCCGACACCCCAGACAAAGATGCGACGAACGCGGATTGTACTAATCTCCTCAGTTATCCACATACATATGTAAACTGTTGTTTGTAAGCATTTATATCCGTGGCGATTCAACATAACTCACGTGGTTCCTTATAAACTTGCCTAAAGCCATCTGGTATTTCTTCTTCTCAGCCGATCGACTGATGATTTCATGTAATGACGTCACGCTATGTTATGTGTTACAACATGATCACGCTATCAATGGTAATGTTAATACTTTAAAACTCTTATTGACACCGACAACCACTTCTCGTGTTTTTTAAGGTATATAAAGCCTTAGAAGGATCAGCGAAACCATCGTCACCTCCTAAAGCATCAGCAACCTCGCTATGCTACCGCGTTGTGCAATATTAAGCGGCGCTTTTCAAACTCTTCGACGTCAGAGCAGCACGCACGATGACAAGGCGGGCTTCACGGCCGAGCGTCAAATCGCCCACGTGAAGCTTTCACACGAATACCCAGGAGGTGTCACCTGAGAACCTCCCTAGATCACCAGCCGACGTACCCGCTGCCGACGCTCGGTACGCCCCGCTGAAGCATGCCCTCTCTCCCTCACGGCTTCTTCTCGCTCCTTTCTCCGCCATATTTCTGCAATCACTCTACTCTTTCTTCTTTTTTCATGTCTCAGAGCCAACAAATTTTCATGACTTCACCGGACGCCTCACTCCAAACTTTTCGCAGCCGCTCAATCATGTCACGCTCGGTTTTCCTTCTTATAACTTTGTCTCTCGCTCTTTCTTCTTTTATTTTGCTCAATTCTTCGTCACTTAGCCACCATCTTTTCTTCCCTCGAGCTCAGTTTCGCGGTGCTTCGAGCGAGAAAACCGCAGGCCGTCACACCGACGCCTGAGTAAGACTACCAAATACGAGTAACGGTACAGACAGGCATACACACACGCAGCACTGGGAGCGAATGACAGGGGAGAAAGTACGGAGTCGGGCGTGCTCGTTCTCTAAAAAACCTGCGCACGACGAATCAAGAAAGCAAGGAGAAAAAAGATAAAAGCAACGGTTTCTTCGACGCGAGTAACTATACGCCCGCCAAGTTTTTCGGAGGCACTTTAATTAGTGCGCCGGCGCTCTGTAAATTACGTTTTCGTGTCTATACTACTCTCAGGCGGCACCTCAACAGACGTCTCTTAGTACGTTCCAACGTAGGCCGGCGGCGGGTCGCTTGAAAAACCACACCCCAGCTGCCGTGTTCAGCTCGACAACCATCTGAGTTCGACGTCACGCTTTAACACTTAATAGAAGAGCGAGTTCCACATCAACCTTTAAAAAGTTTTTTAGTCTTTTTCTGCAAACGTAGGCTTCTGGAAACAGTTTTTTGCAAAGAACGATGTGTTTAAAATCACGCGCGTATTAAGGAATAACGAAAATATAAACCAAGTGACCCGAAAAATCTTACCACATCGCAGCGAGAAGTTCATTATTCATACAGCCACCCACTAAAGTTCAATTTTGAAGTAATCGTTGTGGTGGGTCAATAATTACGTTTAGTTACTGAAATTCATGACGCTACAAATATGAACGTTACGTAGCATCTGAGCAGCTCGATACGCCGATTTAACAAAGCGTAATAGCAGCGTCGTTATAAGCAGTAAAGAATGAATAGCACGTGTTCGTTTCTTTAAACTTTTTGGCAGACTTCATAAGTCCGGAAGCCCATTTTTTGAGCTTAGTTTCGTACTCTGCGATTACAGCCTGCGTGAATTACCGTTGTGCGGGTAACCAAAACGCACTTCACATGTGTCAAGAACCGCACGCGTCAATTTGGGAAATAATGAATAAGTACATGCGTTCATTTCCTACGCACGTTAGTTCCCTGGGAGGCTTATCAGTATGAGAGCTCATCAGAATATATTTAACGCTTCTTCGCAACCTGTCATTGATTCTTGCTCGCACTACTGTTGTACGGCTAAACGAGACGCACTTATGAAAGATGTGGCTGACGACTTGTAAAAACATGCGGCTGAGCGTAAAGCTTAACGAGAGGAAATGCTTCACACAGTTGCTAACGCTGGCAAACCACCTCTTTACTGCCGGCCGCCACATGAAGCCAGCTGCGATAATCAGGTACCTGAATCCTCGGCCACTTCGCCAGGCAATCTTCGCTTCCCAGCGCAAAACATTTTCGTTTTGCCGCCTGTACATGTTACTTCACCTTTATTTGGTCTTTATTGTAAAGAAGCACGCTTTACAGGGGCACTTGTTACTGCTAGTGGATAAAAGCTCGGAGTGAGGAGGTTTATGTTTGCGAGGAACGTACAGGAAGGGATGAACAAGAGTACGAGAGGAAGGGAAAGACGAAGAGAACGAGAGGGAAGACAGCACGATCCCACATGATCGATGGGTTATACGGCGAGTCTGGAGCACGCACTCAGCAGAGCTAAAGAGTGAGTGGGGGCGGGAGGAGAGAAAGGGAGGTAACCGCGCGCGTGCAAGAAGTTCCGACAAACGATGCGCCTGTGATTGATCTACGTGGCAGACCGACAGCGGACGACGGTGAGAGAGTGGCTGAGACGCCCTCGTTTGGGCTCCTCCTGTTCTTCGCCTTCGAGCGGTTTCTCACTTTGTCCCGATCCAGCAGATGACTCTGGGAAGCTTCGTCTCTCGGTTCGTTGCTTTTCCTTTCGTTTTCGACTGCTGCCTTGTTCGTATTAATCTTCTAGGTGCGTTTTCCAGACTTCTTAAGAGCCCGAGGAACACCAGTTGCTACAGCAATTTTCAGGGGGCCTACTTTCCACCTCGCCGCGTAGTTATGTTACTCGGAGAATTTTAAAGTTCGCTCGATTTATTACGTGCGACTTGGAACCGACAATTTGGGGATGAATTGCCACCGCTACGCAGGCTCTTTGTAGAACACCATCCTGTCTTTTGGGAAAATCCTGAATCCTACGTAAATGTTCTTTTTGGCCTGCATACGTTTAGTAAAGCCTACGGGTTTTCGCGCGACTACCTGCAGGCTCGTTGTGCACCTCCAAACGTGCGACAGATATTGCGATATTTATTCTTTCCATTTTGTATACCTTTCCTCTATCTTATCCTACTCATCAAACGAGGGTATCAAACAGCCCGTGCGGCTGGTTATACGAAGTGCCTTTCCTTGCTTCGTTTTACATTTTCTAACTTTATAGCAGGAGGTTTGTCTGGTGTACCAGCTTGCCTTTTCCATCACTTCTTTCTGCCACACGTCCTTCTTCATTACCTTTCACTTTAGCACGAGTGTATCGGGCATCGAGTTTTCAGTGCAGCAGCCACAACTGCAGTGCCAGTGAAGCCGAAGTTAACTAGATAGAAGGAAAAGGACTTACATCAAAGTTTAGAGAAAATTTTGCAATCCTTTGTAAGTTTAGAAGCATCATTAGAGAAGTAATAATGTTTCTTTTCCCTTCCTCTTTCTCGATCTCTCATTTATGCCTCTGCTTGTACTTCCTCACACTTCATATTTTTGCTCATTTGATAACACTACTTCAATGGCAATAAAAACTTAGTGACAAACCGTATACTCGTTTCAGTGATTTCATAAACGAAAACAGAGCGGTAATTGAAACTGCGCGCAGAAAACGAAATCACTGTTGCTTTCTTCTCTCAACTCATTCAACGATCGCACGGGTGACCTCACCAGCTGAGGGAAACGCGGTGAATTGTAATAAGAGCGAGCCCCTCCCGACCTTTCTGCTCTTCGCGGCACAAATATCGGATGCCCCGAGGTATTATTACTATACCGCCTAAGATGAAAAAGAATGCTCTATCCGCCCGAAAACCACAGCTGCCCTTTTTCACTGCTTCCCAAGACCGAAGACCCCAGCCGCAGAGCGTCATATCTATCCGGAGACGAGGAGAAAAGAAAAGACAGTGCAAGAATCGTCCGGAAACGAAGTCAAAAAGGGAAACACCACCGCCGGAACACTCTCGCTGTCAGAAACAATGCCCTCCTCAAAGAAACGGCGCCGTTTCATTTGTCACTCTCCATGTCGCGACGGGCCGCCGCCTGTGGTGGTGATGTCTCCTTTGCTATCCCCCCCCCCCCTCTCCCCGCTACCCTACTCCCCGAGTCCTTCCTCTGTGGTGCCGACTGCCAGCCGTCACCGATGGTCCTTCCCTGACCGACGTTCGTCTTTCATCCCGAAAACACTTTAGGCCACCGCTGGACTGGCGACGACCGCGCGATACCGCGCTGTTACTCTCCACCGTAGTTGCGTACAGCAATACTAAAGCTATGCGAGGTTCACTGCTTTAAAGAGAATAAAAAAAATTGACACGGTCACTTCTTGCATATGCTAAAGGCCGTTTCACATGACACATCAAGTAGCGATTTTCGGGCTGTGAGTTCACTCTCAGGGACAAAAAGAGCAATTTGCTCCCGCCGCACTGGTTTCCGGCGAGCTGCTAACATGCTGGAAATGTTTCGCTTTGATAGCAGCAGTGGAGTATTTTTTTTTTTTTTTTGCTCGGGACCTGTCGAAGTAGGGCCGCACCAGCTAAGCCGGCGAAAGTGCGTGACGAGTGTTTTGGTAATGACCCATGTTGAGCGTTTTAAAATGAATTTATATTGGAAAGTATTCTAAATGACAAAACACACATGCTCATTGTTACTGTTAAAGGAAACTTGGTAATATCATAACGCACAGATCGTTTCATTGCACTCGGAAAATTATGCAGCGCCTGCCTCAGAGAACAGCGATGAGAAACGTTGCTTGCCACGCCAGTGACAGAGTGAAAAATCACACAGCACTTCCAGTCCATGTGAAGTGATACCGCCATTAACCGCAGTTGCAAACATAGTCACTAGAGCACATGAAATTATTCTTTCCGTAGCACTCGTGGCATGCGAAACAGCCTTCGGACTGTTATAAGACGCAAGTCATCCTATTTTTTTCTCAGTTGATTGCAATTGTACTTTTTTGCACCTAAGTGATTTTGCACCAGCTCTGGGATCAACTTACTTTTGAAAAAACAACCATTTCGTGTGATGATGTCACAAATTTTCTCAATTTGTGACGCCATTTTGTCACGACGTCGCCATGAGGTCAAAAATTTCGGCAATTTGTGATGTCATGACGGCGTGATATCCTTGAGACATATATTAATTATTTTAGAACGGAAGTGTTTTGTGCCCTAGTTCCACAAGGTCTTAGTGACGTATGTCCGGCAAGTATATGACATAGATTAAATTGACGCCACCGAACGAGTTTCGCCTTCCTCACGCCGATACCTATGATCATTTTTTGAGTTTGATGAGGCATCCAGTGCCTTAGTTTTAACGAAATTACCCTCTCGCTCGCTTTCTTCCGCTGTAGGTGCTGTAAGTGATGGAGGCGAAGCGTCCGCCTTGGCAACCCTTGCCGATGGTTAAGAAAAGAAATGTAAATGCAAGCGCTGATTTTCTCTGTTAGGCACAATAATAGTAGGAACTAAGAGGCAATGATTTCAAGGAAAGTATAGGAGACAGTATAAGAAGAAATTTAAATGTGAACGTAAAGAAAAAGAGTGGACGAAAACATAAGTTGCCGCTGATAGGAACCGGACGCGTTATTCGAAGGTCCCACATTTCGCCTTTGGTGGCCGCAACTAATGTGTTCTCATTTACATTACAATTAATTTTAACACAATCTCCTATCCTTTGTTTGGCATCATTGTCTGTTAGATATAATTATTATTATGAACTGTTAAGGACCTTGGGGTGGAAACATGCTAAGACTGCGCTACAGGACACAAGTTTTTGATTTCTCATTAGCTTTTCCCAATCTTGACTTTCGTGGTCTGCCTTCTATGTGCGCTGTATTTGCCGTGTACTGTGTACGTCTCTTGCGTTTTTCATCGTTCCAATCTGGATCAAGACTACTCGGCATTTCCATGCAAGGATCTCCCCACTACTCGTTAAAACAAATCTCCCTTTTGCATTCTCTAAATCTGGCAATTCTAAATAAAACAGGAAATATTGAACAAGGTTTAGACAGCACAAAAGGGCTCACTTCAGTGATTGCAGTTCCCCGGAATGCGCAACATCTCATTCTTTGCTCGGATTTTTCATATTTATTAGTGAGCTGTAAAACTACATTTTGAGCATTGTCACGTACATTTTTAGAGCATAACCGAGACCTGAATGTGACGCTGTTACTTCTGCTACTCGGTACAAAACAAAGTTTATTTTTGAAAGTTTTCTTTTTCTGAATTCAACATGGCTAGATCGCTTTATCCTGATCTATTAAATGTCATACGGAAGGCAGTGGTACGCCATAGTAGATACTGAATAACGAAAAAAAAAAACTGAACTTAGAGCAGCTTTGTCCAATCAGATGTTGCGTTAGTTTTCCTAAAGTGACGTGGAGGGTTGGAAATATGGATGATGGTAACAAAAGTGGTGACGTTATAAAACGGACCATCTCTCCGAAGGGAACCCTGATGGGATGTGATGCAGCAGGTGTGCGCACGGTGTTGAACCGGTTGAAACGAGCATCGTCGCGGGGGCTGGAAGAACGATTTGAAGAGAAACTCGGTGTAGCGTTTACTCGAGTAAACGTTTGTTTGAAATGCAACCACATAGGAGGCGGATTGAGTTTCATGTAAGTGTCATCGCAGATAAACGAGCCGAAGACGTGTTTCCACTCCACGCATGGTCGAGCATGGCGGGCACTGGAGAGGGAGAAGCGAGAGAGAAGTGTGTCTTGATGTTTGTTGCGAGCGGACTAAGGAGCTGGAAGCTGCGGGTGCTGCGGTGAGTGTCTGCGGGTGAGGGGATAGTCTCCGGGTGAGGGGAGAGCTGCAAGGGAAGAGCGCTAGGGGAGCGTTACGTTCAACGCGCAGCTGCGGCGTGACCTAGTTGGCACTGCTCAAACACCTGCAGCGATGGGAACGACTTGCGGCGCGTTCGTGCGAATGGACGCACGTACGGCGTTACACAAATGTGTGAAAGAGCTGCTTCGCATCTAAAAATTAAGTGAAAGCAGTGTCTTCTCCTCGGGTCTTCTTTTTGTACTATGCTCTTTGTGCAACATTTCTAATGCAGGGTTAAACACTCCGATTGAATATTTCGTTGGGTTCAGCTTGCAGAGAAAGTTCCGTTGCATTTCTTTCGTATAAAATTCAAACCGAAGGCGAATACAATGGGTGAGTGACGTGCAATAACGTCCGCGTTTTTTGAGCGCCACCTAACGCGGCCAGTCACAACGTGGCTAGCGCATTTGCAATCGATATGTTGAGTTTACTTTTTTACAATGAAGCACCTTCACACCCCAAACGACTACATCAGAGATTTCTGATACAGTAGCCTACACACGATTATTTCGTAATCTTCGTATGTTTGTGAGAAGGGGCGGGGATTTCTGGGAGCGCCTAGTGCGTTGAGAAACAGCAACAATAAAAGAGTAGCAGCTTGGCGATGACCATGACCTTCTAAAAAACCTGAGCAGCAGGACGGAACACGAATAACAAAAGAAAGAAGAAGTCAGCGCAGTTACTTTTGAGTTTGTAAAGCCATAAGCCTTTAACTTACAGATCCTGTCACCCGGTTCTTGGACGATCCCTCTTTGTGGGTGTGCGCCAGTATTACAAGCATCATCATCATCATCATAATCATTTATTGAAAAAAAACGTATCAACAATAAACAACCGATTATGACGAACATAAAGTAGCAATTTATACTAACGACAAGCGTTTTCAATCGGTATAACGAGAAACAGCTAGTCTTTGTGAACAGTTTTCGTCTTAGCAGGTCGCACTTGAAGGCCTAGTGTTTCTCAATTTCAGTTTTATAAAGTAACACACATCTACGAAGTTCCACATGGGCCGTTTATTCGCTTTGACGTTTCTCGCATTGGTCGATTTCTTTCTCTGTGTTCAGCAATACACTACGCTTGTCTGACTGATCTAGGCCAATCACAAGTTCACCCGCCCTCGTCAATATCGAATTCGCTTTTGCACAGCCCAACTAGGATAAACCAAGGTGTATTATCGTTAAGCTGCAATAACTTCGTTTATTTTGTTGTTTTTCCCTTCCTATACCACTGCGACGTGTCGTTAATAATTCAATTTGTGTAAATGCATATGTCTCAGCTCACTACATTGCAGTCGTCGTTGAGGAGACAATAACTTTGTGAAGATGCTACTTTTGGCAGACTAATTAATTTTCGTGCCTCAGGCATGATACAAAAGAGATTAATACATAAGACATAACTGAGCTGCAGGCTTGTATTCCTTATAGACTTATCAGGTGAAAGTTGCAGAGCAAACCAAGATGGGCTATAAAGATGAGATGAGACAAGCATGAAGACAGGTCGTTAGTCATCAAAGTCCACCAAGTGTTAGTGACAGACAACTGCCTTATAATAGATCAGTTGTTGGTAAGCACCAGTAGTTGCCTCATTCTTCTCATTGCGTTCCGTGCTGGATTGAGCTGCAGTTTTCACCTCATGTGACATGTTGGCATTCCATTACAGTATCGTGGCCGCCACCAGAATTCATCTGCAGAATACGAACGTCTTCGTTCTGCCGCGAGTATTCATCCTCATATTTTTTGTTTTCTTTTCTTTCTTGCTCCTCGGGAAGTCGCTCAGTCGCCCGCAACGTCGGCTCCGCGCTGTTCGCAATCACCGGAGACGTATTATGAGTCGTGCGGGACGCCCGCTCTGAGTAGCATTGCTTCTCCTCCTTGTGGGTGAATCCTCATTCGTCGGTGTACCCAAAAGCGAGCCACGCAATCTCTCTCTTGTTCTCGCCTCGTTACAGTTTGTTGCTTTTCGCCGAATCACGGCGGACCCACAACGGCGAGCGTCCTAGTGAAAAACGACACCACGCGGTATGTATGTCCGTAGAGCGGATGGAGGAGGACCCGTTATACTATTGCGGATGCAATCAACGATGTCATCTGTCAAGTGATGCCTCTTTCCCTGGCGCCGCTGGCCCGTTATAAGCAGAGAGAAGGAAATGTCCTCAGAGTGATTCCTTCCAGCAGTTCGCCGCCCGCTGTCTGGCTTGGCTCGCCCGTTACCACGGAGAGCGTTTGTTGCCGCTCAGGCTTGACTTGACTTGTCCCGCTCGACGACCGCTCGAGGCATAAGGGAAGATGCCCGCCCTTCGACCACCCCCCAGCACCGACTGGTCGTTAGGGGTCTTCGCGTGTATCGCTTACTGGCCTCCTTTTCGGAATCAGTTGCCTCGGTGACTCTCGGAAAGAACCAGATGAAAACGTCGTTAGGAGGATGAGAGAGGAGGAGGAGGACGAGACAGTGAAACCACCGTCATCACCATCCACGGAAACCCACGTGACCGACCAACCAACCGACCGACCGCAAATTGTTTTTTTCTCCTCCGCACAGGAACCAAAACGATACGAATCCCATAACGAAACGTGGACCTTTTATGAGAGCTCTCCGAATCGATTACAGGCATAAAAGTGAGGATGTACAGAAAACGACGCAAACGTCAGAAGTGTCTGAGCACACGGGGAGGGGGCACTGGAAAGTAAACGTTCCAGACAGCCTATTTGCAATCAATGGGGTGACCAAGCAAAAACGAGCAAACGCTCTCCACCTTGCTAGCACTCATTCTGTTATCTGAGACACCCACCACGCGGGAACACTCGAAAGATAACAAAAGAAAAAAAACATGATTGGGAAAACTAATGTTTATCGGGGGTTTAATTTTCGTCACTGATGATCATCGCGCAGTCTCCTTCGATTAAACTAGAGGACTCGTTTACTGTTGCAACTTTTCCACGTGCGGTGGCTGTAGCTTTTGCCTTCTGATTTATCATAGGCAATCCTGAAGTTCTATAGATTTTCATAATGCAATACATCGCGTATAATTGTTTCGAGACATACCGCAGCCTAACACAAGCAACGTCCTTGCGACAGCAACAACGTTTTCAGGTCTCTTTGTGGTTCGGGCATCACCTGAGCCATTCCAAACGACGGATCTCATTTCTATAATCACGTCGTTGTTTACGCACACGTGTCATCGGATCTCGTAATCGAGCACAGGACGCCCACTTTACAGAACTTCGGCCTCGAAACGAATTGCGACCTCGGACGTATCATTGTCTCAGTACCGAGGTTATAGAGATATTTCCCCGACGCCACATTTAATTTTCGAGGAGCCTCGGTTACATTGAGGACTTTTTTTTTCTTCTGAGAACAAAAAATAGTTGTGCCGATTCGCTTGTGACTGCGCGCGCTCTTGTGTAACTAGAAATTATGGCTACGAAACCTTTCTGCCCGTGAACTGCTCGGCAGGGTATAATATTGCGCAACGCAGAAAGCCTCCAGGCGGTAAAATCAATCTCAGGACGTTCAGAAAGCAGGATAACGTCTTCTTCTAGCTCTATGATGTACCAGTTCTTGTTTACAACATCTGTTTCATTTTTCACACCCTTTTTTCTTCTCTTTCCAAACACAGAATAATTGACTAAAAAGCACAAACTCACGTGGTCACTTTGTGACCTACTACGAATATATTCGATGATTATTTGCGATTAAATTGTCCTGACGTTGGTCTCCTTTTTCGGAGAGTTATAAACTACAAAAAATGTATGCTCACAGACTTGCATGCTGATGCCAGTTTCAAACACCGTTCACCCTCGGGGCAGAGACGATGAAACCATACTCACCTGCAAGAACAAAAACAAGCTCATGGATACATGGCAACAGCAACAGACACAACAGGTTTCATGACATTCATGAATCAATCAATCAATCAATCAATCAATCAAGTTCAGGCAATTATTAGAGCGTACATCAGTCTGTCTTAGATAATCCGTCCGACTATCTATCCGTCACTGAAAACGCAGCAGCGGTTGTTTATGGTCCCCACATACTCACAGAATGGACAAGCAAAGTATACATTGCTGTGGTATTGTGTAGATTGAACTGGAAGTACATGTATTTACAATCTAAGACTATTACTTCCACGACTATCTAGAAGTAAGAACCGTCACCTTGTGTAACTCTGGTTTTGGACTAACTCATTTTGTCCCGCTTTCTCAAGACTGATACTTAGACGGCTACTCTCTCCCGACAGCTCTGTAGTCCCTCGTTCTGCGATGTGGCATTTGCTGAATGCTTCCCGAGTAATTAGCAGCGCTGGAAGCTTTATGTCCATGCAAACATTCTGACACTCACTCATCGACCAATCCTAAGACGAAAATTTCTTTTCGTCAGTATATTTTAAGGTGGTGCACCTTGATTGTGTTTGATCATTTCAGAAAGTTTTGGTTAAAATAAACCGAGAAAAAAAACACGATTGCACAAACAAGATCAATCGCTTCTTTATCGACAAACCAGTGGGATCTTTTAGAAGCTTCTGTCTCGATGGCTCTTAGTGTCTCTTTTGCTTCGCTTCCAACCGTCGTTTGAATTTCTAACAGCCAAATATCAG